>NC_138307.1:51279118-51286618 GCF_965601325.2 Salmo salar
AGAGAGGTATGGAGAGAGGAGAGGAGAAGAGAGGTATGGAAAGAGGAGAAGAGAAGAGAGGTATGGAGAGAGGAGAGGAGGAATGGAGAGAGGAGAGAGGAGAGGTTTGAAAAGAAAGAGAGGAAAGAGAAAGAGATGAGAGTAGAGAAGATAGGAGAGATATGGAGAGAAGAGAAGAGAAGAGAGGAGAAGAGCGGTATGGAGAGAGGAAAGGAGAAGAGAGGTATGGAGAGAGGAGAGAGGAGAGGAGAAGAGAGGTATGGAGAGAGGAGAGAGGAGAGGAGAAGAGATGTATGGAGAGAGGAGAGGAGGAATGGAGAGAGGAGAGAGGAGAGGTGTGGAAAGAAAGAGAGGAAAGAGAAAGAGAGGAGATTAGAGAAGATAGGAGAGAGGTATGGAGAGAGGAGAGAGGAGAGGTATGGAGAGAGGAGAAGAGGAGAGAGGTATGGAGAGAGGAGAGGAGAAGAGAGGTATGAAGAGAGGAGAGGTGAAGAGAGGAGAAGAGAGGTATGGAGAGAGGAGAGAGGAGAGGAGAAGAGAGGTATGTAGAGAGGAGAGAGGAAAGGAGAAGAGAGGTATGGAGAGAGGAGAGAGGAGAGGAGAAGAGATGTATGGAGAGAGGAGAGAGGAGAGGAGAAGAGATGTATGGAGAGAGGAGAGGAGGAATGGAGAGAGGAGAGAGGAGAGGTGTGGAAAGAAAGAGAGGAAAGAGAAAGAGAGGAGATTAGAGAAGATAGGAGAGAGGTATGGAGAGAGGAGAGAGGAGAGGTATGGAGAGAGGAGAAGAGGAGAGAGGTATGGAGAGAGGAGAAGAGGAGAGAGGTATGGAGAGAGGAGAGGAGAAGAGAGGTATGAAGAGAGGAGAGGTGAAGAGAGGAGAAGAGAGGTATGGAGAGAGGAGAGGAGAGGTATGGAGAGAGGAGAAGAGAAGAGAGGTATGGAGAGAGGAGAAGAAAGGTATGGAAAGAGGAGAGAGAGAAGAAGAGAAGAGAGGTATGGAGAGAGGAGAAGAGAGGTATGGAGAGAGGAGAGAGAAGAAGAGAAGAGAGGTATGGAGAGAGGAGAAGAGAGGTATGGAGAGAGGAGAAGAGAAGAGAGGTATGGATAGAGGAGAGAAGAGAGGAGAAGAGAGGTATGGAGAGAGGCGAAGAGAGGTATGGAGAGAGGAGTGGAGATGTATGGAGAGAGGAGAAGAGAGGAGAAGAGAGGTATGGAGACAGGAGAGGAGAAGAGAGGTATGGATAGAGGAGAGAGGAGAGAATAGAAGAGAGGAGGTATGGAAAGAGGAGAGAGGAGAGGTGTGGAGAGAGGAGAGTAGAGAAGATAGGAGAAAAGTATGGAGAGAGGAGAGCGGAGAGGAGAAGAGAGTTATGGAGAGAGGAGAAGAGAGGTATGGAGAGAGGAAAGAGAGGTATGGAGAGAGGAGAGGAGAAGAGAGGTATGGAGAGAGGAGAAGAGAAGAGAGGTATGGAGAGAGGAGAGGAGGAATGGAGAGAGGAGAGGTTTGAAAAGAAAGTGAGGAAAGAGAAAGAGATGAGAGTAGAGAAGATAGGAGAGATATGGAGAGAAGAGAAGAGAGGAGAAGAGAGGTATGGAGAGAGGAGAGAGGAGAGGAGAAGAGAGGTATGGAGAGAGGAGAGGAGGAATGGAGAGAGGAGAGAGGAGAGGTGTGGAAAGAAAGAGAGGAAAGAGAAAGAGAGGAGATTAGAGAAGATAGGAGAGAGGTATGGAGAGAGGAGAGAGGAGAGGTATGGAGAGAGGAGAAGAGGAGAGAGGTATGGAGAGAGGAGAGGAGAAGAGAGGTATGAAGAGAGGAGAGGTGAAGAGAGGAGAAGAGAGGTATGGAGAGAGGAGAGGAGAGGTATGGAGAGAGGAGAGGAGAAGAGAGGTATGAAGAGAGGAGAGGTGAAGAGAGGAGAAGAGAGGAGAAGAGAGGTATGGAGAGAGGAGAAGAGAAGAGAGGTATGGAGAGAGGAGAAGAAAGGTATGGAAAGAGGAGAGAGAAGAAGAGAAGAGAGGTATGGAGAGAGGAGAAGAGAGGTATGGAGAGAGGAGAAGAGAAGAGAGGTATGGAGAGAGGAGAGAAGAGAGGAGAAGAGAGGTATGGAGAGAGGAGAGGAGAAGAGAGGTATGGAGAGAGGAGAGGAAGAGAGGAGAAGAGAGGTATGGAGAGAGGCGAAGAGAGGTATGGAGAGAGGAGAGAGGAGAGGAGAAGAGAGGTATGGAGAGAGGAGAGAAGAGAGAAGAGAGGAGAAGAGAGGTATGGAGAGAGGAGAGAGGAGAGGAGAAGAGAGGTATGGAGAGAGGAGAGAAGAGAGGAGAAGAGAGGTATGGAGAGAGGAGAAGAGAAGAGAGGTATGGAGAGAGGAGAGAAGAGAGGAGAAGAGAGGTATGGAGAGAGGAGAGGAGAGGTATGGAGAGAGGAGTGGAGATGTATGGAGAGAGGAGAAGAGAGGAGAAGAGAGGTATGGAGACAGGAGAGGGGAGAGGAGAAGAGAGGTATGGAGAGGGGAGAGGAGAAGAGAGGTATGGATAGAGGAGAGAGGAGAGAATAGAAGAGAGGAGGTATGGAAAGAGGAGAGAGGAGAGGTGTGGAGAGAGGAGAGTAGAGAAGATAGGAGAAAAGTATGGAGAGAGGAGAGCGGAGAGGAGAAGAGAGTTATGGAGAGAGGAGAAGAGAGGTATGGAGAGAGGAGAGAGGTATGGATAGAGGAGAGAGGAGAAGAGAGGTATGGAGAGAGGACAGGAGAAGAGAGGTATGGATAGAGGAGAGAGGAGAGAAGAGAGGAGAAGAGAGGTATGGAGAGAGGAGAGAGGAGAGAAGAGAGGAGAAGAGAGGTATGGAGAGAGGAGAGGAGAGAGGAGAGAGGTATGGAGAGAGGAGATCGGAGAGAGGAGAGAGGTATGGAGAGAGGAGAGAGGAGATCGGAGAGAGGAGAGGTAAGAAGAGAGGAGAGATAAGGAGAGAGGAGAGGTATGGAGAGAGGAGAGAGGAGAGGTAGGGAGAGAGGAGAGGTATGAGAGAGGAGAGGAGAGAGGAGAGAGGTATGGAGAGAGGAGAGGACAGAGGAGAGAGGAGAGGTAAGGAGAGAGGAGAGGTATGGAGAGAGGAGAGAGGAGAGGAGAGAGGAGAGGTAAGGAGAGAGGAGAGGTATGGCGAGAGAAGAGGAGAGAGGTATGGAGAGAGGAGAGGTAATGAGAGAGGAGAGGTATGGAGAGAGGAGAGGAGAGAGGAGAGGAGAGAGGAGAGAGGAGAGGCATGGAGAGAGGAGAGGACAGAGGAGAGAGGAGAGGTAAGGAGAGAGGAGAGGTATGGAGAGAGGAGAGAGGAGAGGAGAGAGGAGAGGTAAGGAGAGAGGAGAGGTATGGAGAGAGGAGAGGAGAAGAGAGGTATGGAGAGAGAGAGGAGAGAGGAGAGGTATGTAGAGGGGAGAGAGTTTAGAGGAGAGGTAAGGAGAGATGAAGGTATGGAGAGAGGAGAGGTAATGAGAGAGGAGAGGTATGGAGAGAGGAGAGGAGAGAGGAGAGGAGAGAGAGAGAGAGGAGAGGCATGGAGAGAGGAGAGGACAGAGGAGAGAGGAGAGGTAAGGAGAGAGGAGAGGTATGGTGGAGAGAGGAGAGAGGAGAGGAGAGAGGAGAGGTAAGGAGAGAGGAGAGGTATGGAGAGAGGAGAGGAGAGAGGTATGGAGAGAGAAGAGGAGAGAGGAGAGAGGTATGTAGAGGGGAGAGAGTATAGAGGAGAGGTAAGGAGAGATGAAGGTATGGAGAGAGGAGAGGAGAGAGGAGACCGGTATGAAAAGAGGAGAGAGGAGATCGGAGAGAGGAGAGCTATGGAGAGGCTTGCTTTGTCAGCACGATTCCCTGGCAGATAAAAGATAGTCCCATCTTTGACTCTTCCCTTATTTCTGCTAAATGAAACTAGTGTACTCTCGGAGGGAGATAAGAAAGCGCTGAGTTGAGATGAGGAGGACAAGATGCTACTGAAACAGCAGACGTGTCCCCAATCTGTTTGTCTTCTTTAACCCTGTAATGTCTGAGGTGTTTAGCATTGTAACACATACAACAGACACATTTGCAAATACACACACACGTAGTAGCATGGCTGCATGGACACCAGTGGAGAGGGAGGCGTAGGTGTTGGAGAGAGAGGATAACCTGTGTGTGTGTGTGTGTGTGTGTGTGTGTGTGTGTGTGTGTGTGTGTGTGTGTGTGTGTGTGTGTGTGTGTGTGTGTGTGTGTGTGTGTGTGTGTGTGTTAGAGCTCCATCCTGCCTGTGCAGACAGGAAGCCTGGGCCTTTCCCTCTGACCCCCTCCCGTCCCGTCCCATCCTCTCTTCCTCCTCCCTCTTTCTATTTCTATCCCTCTCCCACCCCGCCTCTAACCACACACACACACACACACACACACACACACACACACACACACACACACTCACTCACTCAAAAAACACATACAAACAGACACACAGACATTCCCACTGCTCTCGTCACTCCTTCATCACGGCCACTTCATCCTCATTCTTTCTCTCTCTCTCTCCCAATCAGAGGGTGTGTTCATGTGTTCTTCCCTTTCAGCACACAGCCTGCCTGCTTCTGATCCTGTCCTGTCCTCTCCTCTTTCCTTCTTCCTATCTTTGCTGGAAAGTGATCTCTTTTCCCTGTTCCTGTCAGCTTGGCCTTACACAACCTGTCTTCTCTCCTGCCCTATGACCTCCTTTTTGGAGCGAGTGTATGAAAGAGAGTTGAGAGTATCAGAGGAGTGGGGAGGGGAGAAAGAGAGTAGAGGGAGGGAGGGAGAGGAGGAGAGCAGAGGGAGGGAGAGGAGGAGGGCAAAGGGAGGGAGAGGAGGAGAGCAGAGGGAGGGAGAGGAGAAGAGCAGAGGGAGGGAGAGGAGGAGAGCAAAGGGAGGGAGAGAGGAGGGCAAAGGGAGGGAGAGGAGAAGAGAAGAGGGAGGGAGAGGAGGAGGGCAAAGGGAGGGAGAGGAAGAGGGCAAAGTGAGGGAGTAGAGAACAGCTGAGGGAGGGAGAGGAGGAGGGCAAAGGGAGGGAGAGGAGGAGAGCAAAGGGAGGGAGAGGAGGAGGGCAAAGGGAGAGAGAGGAGGACAGCAAAGGGAGGGAGAGGAGGAGGGCAAAGGGAGGGAGAGGAGGAGGGCAAAGGGAGGGAGGGAGAGGAGGGCAAAGGGAGGGAGAGGAGGAGGGCAAAGGGAGGGAGAGGAGGAGGGCAAAGGGAGGGAGGGAGAGGAGGGCAAAGGGAGGGAGAGGAGGAGGGCAAAGGGAGAGAGAGGAGGACAGCAGAGGGAGAGAGAGGAGGAGAGCAGAGGGAGGGAGAGGAGGAGAGCAAAGGAAGGGAGAGGAGGAGGGCAGAGGGAGGGAGAGGAGGAGGGCAAAGGGAGGGAGAGGGGGAGAGCAAAAGGAGGGAGAGGAAGAGGGCAAAGGGAGGGAGAGGAGGAGAGCAGAGGGAGGGAGAGGAGGAGGGCAAAGGGAGGGCAAAGGGAGGGAGAGGAGGAGGGCAGAGGGAGGGAGAGGAGGAGGGCAAAGGGAGGGAGAGGAGGAGGGCAAAGGGAGGGAGAGGGGGAGGGCAAAGGGAGGGAGAGGAGGAGGGCAAAGGGAGGGAGAGGGGGGAGGGCAAAGGGAGGGAGAGGAGGAGGGCAAAGGGAGGGAGAGGAGGACAGCAGAGGGAGGGAGAGGAGGAGGGCAAATGGGGGGAGAGGAGGATGGCAGAGGGAGGGAGAGGGAGGGAGAGGAGGAGGGCAGAAGGAGGGAGAGGAGGAGGGCAAAGGGAGGGAGAGGAGGAGAGCAGAGGGAGGGAGAGGAGGAGGGCAAAGGGAGGGCAAAGGGAGGGAGAGGAGGAGGGCAGAGGGAGGGAGAGGAGAAGAGAAGAGGGAGGGAGAGGAGGAGGGCAAAGGGAGGGAGAGGAGGACAGCAGAGGGAGGGAGAGGAGGACAGCAGAGGGAGGGAGAGGGAGGGAGAGGAGGAGGGCAAAGGAAGGGAGAGGAGGAGGGCAAAGGGAGGGAGAGGAGGACAGCAGAGGGAGGGAGAGGAGGAGGGCAAATGGAGGGAGAGGAGGATGGCAGAGGGAGGGAGAGGAGGACAGCAGAGGGAGGGAGAGGAGGAGGGCAAAGGGAGGGAGAGAGGAGGGCAAAGGGAGGGAGAGGAGAAGAGAAGAGGGAGGGAGAGGAGGAGGGCAAAGGGAGGGAGTAGAGAACAGCTGAGGGAGGGAGAGGAGGAGGGCAAAGGGAGGGAGAGGAGGAGAGCAAAGGGAGGGAGAGGAGGAGGGCAAAGGGAGAGAGAGGAGGACAGCAAAGGGAGGGAGAGGAGGAGGGCAAAGGGAGGGAGAGGAGGAGGGCAAAGGGAGGGAGAGGAGGACAGCAGAGGGAGGGAGAGGAGGAGGGCAAAGGGAGAGAGAGGAGGACAGCAGAGGGAGGGAGAGGAGGAGGGCAAAGGGAGGGAGAGGAGGAGGGCAAAGGGAGGGAGAGGAGGAGGGCAAAGGGAGGGAGAGGAGGACAGCAGAGGGAGGGAGAGGAGGAGGGCAAAGGAAGGGAGAGGAGGAGGGCAAAGGGAGGGAGAGGAGGAGGGCAGAGGGAGGGAGAGGAGGAGGGCAAAGGGAGGGAGAGGAGGAGGGCAAAGGGAGGGAGAGGAGGAGGGCAAAGGGAGGGAGGGAGAGGAGGACAAAGGGAGGGAGAGGAGGAGGGCAAAGGGAGAGAGAGGAGGACAGCAGAGGGAGGGAGAGGAGGAGGGCAAAGGAAGGGAGAGGAGGAGGGCAAAGGGAGGGAGAGGAGGAGAGCAAATGGAGGGAGAGGAGGAGGGCAAAGGGAGGGAGAGGAGGACAGCAAAGGGAGGGAGAGGAGGAGGGCAAAGGGAGGGAGAGGAGGAGGGCAGAGGGAGGGAGAGGAGGAGGGCAAAGGGAGGGAGAGGAGGAGGGCAAAGGGAGGGAGAGGAGGAGGGCAGAGGGAGGGAGAGGAGGACAGCAGAGGGAGGGAGAGGAGGATGGCAAAGGAAGGGAGAGGAGGAGGGCAAAGGGAGGGAGAGGAGGAGGGCAGAGGGAGGGAGAGGAGGACAGCAGAGGGAGGGAGAGGAGGATGGCAAAGGAAGGGAGAGGAGGACAGCAGAGGGAGGGAGAGGAGGAGGGCAAAGGGAGGGAGAGGAGGAGGGCAAAGGGAGGGAGAGGAGGAGAGCAAATGGAGGGAGAGGAGGAGGGCAAAGGGAGGGAGAGGAGGAGGGAGAGGAGGGGGAAGAAGTGTCAGCCTCTAGGGAAAGTTAGAGTCCCGATAGAACAGATGCTCACCGCTGCTGTCCTTGACCAGGAGCAGAGGGTGTGTGTGTGTGTGTGTGTGTGTGTGTGTGTGTGTGTGTGTGTGGTGTGTGTGTGTGTGTGTGTGTGTGTGTGTGTGGGTGGTTCAAGCGGTCCTTCTTCACTCCTCTATTGGAGAGAGAGAGAGAAAGAGAGACTGAGTGAGTGAGTGTGAGAGAAAGAGAAAGAGAGAGGATCAGTGGGTGGTTTG